>NC_136057.1:1241442226-1241467226 GCF_964261635.1 Lissotriton helveticus
AAAAAAATATATATCTGTAACAGCGCTCCGCTTCGCGTAACGGAGGTTTGCGAAGCTGATTGGTTCTCCGGCGTCTGTAAACATTGCAAACAGTCCGTAGCGGCCGCCATCTTGTCTCTCGGTAGGATCGAGAGACAAGAGGAGGCCAAAGCGAAGGGGCAAATGACCATAAGGGGGCATAGTAGATCCTCCTTGACCTCTTAGGTTTGATGTGGAGGTTTTAAAAGGGCCCCGCGGGGCAAAAAAATAATAATAATAATAATCGAACGGCTGAATGGATTTGCACGAAACTTGGCAAAATTGTAGGGACTGGTAGCTCGATGTGCCTTTGCTAGGTCTCAATATATGTGCTTCAGTGGATTTTGAGAAATTAACGTTCAAAAACAAGATATATATCTGTAACAGCGCTCCGCTTCGCGGAGATAAAATTATATCTGTATTACCTAGCTGTTGCTAACACCAGTTAGCGACGGCTAGTAGGAGATAGCGACCATCTTGGGCCCCACTTTGCATGTGAGTGATATTTATCACTAATGACATGCAAAGTGGGCATGCCAAGATGTTAGCGACTGGAAACAGTCGCTAACATCGCTATCTCCTATTATCAACTTTTGGAAATATTCGAGATAAGCGCGAATATCTCTAAAAGCTAGCACCTGCCCTGAGCAGTTCTTAATTAACAACAAGGGGTGGTGATGGACAGAGTCTCTGAATTAAGCAGAAAACTCTCACCCAGTCAAGAGATCAGGGCTAGATCCAACACCGTTTTTTAGCTCACTGCATCATCCCAGTTTCAGAACCTGGCTGTATGCAAATTAGTCTGTTCCTGTCCCAGTGCATGATGGGCACAGGGCAAACCAAACTACAAAGCCAATTCTTACACTGGAAAGGAAACAAGCTACCGGGGACCGGTTTCTGGCATTTCAGCCTCTTCGGCCCGGCTTGCTTGAATCCTGATGGTGCAGTGAGCAAGGGACTCATGTCTGAGCATACCCTTCCACGCTTAGGGTGGACAAAATAATTAACAACAAGGGGTGGTGATGGACAGAGTCTCTGAATTAAGCAGAAAACTCTCACCCAGTCAAGAGATCAGGGCTAGATCCAACACCGTTTTTTAGCTCACTGCATCATCCCAGTTTCAGAACCTGGCTGTATGCAAATTAGTCTGTTCCTGTCCCAGTGCATGATGGGCACAGGGCAAACCAAACTACAAAGCCAATTCTTACACTGGAAAGGAAACAAGCTACCGGGGACCGGTTTCTGGCATTTCAGCCTCTTCGGCCCGGCTTGCTTGAATCCTGATGGTGCAGTGAGCAAGGGACTCATGTCTGAGCATACCCTTCCACGCTTAGGGTGGACAAAATAATTAACAACAAGGGGTGGTGATGGACAGAGTCTCTGAATTAAGCAGAAAACTCTCACCCAGTCAAGAGATCAGGGCTAGATCCAACACCGTTTTTTAGCTCACTGCATCATCCCAGTTTCAGAACCTGGCTGTATGCAAATTAGTCTGTTCCTGTCCCAGTGCATGATGGGCACAGGGCAAACCAAACTACAAAGCCAATTCTTACACTGGAAAGGAAACAAGCTACCGGGGACCGGTTTCTGGCATTTCAGCCTCTTCGGCCCGGCTTGCTTGAATCCTGATGGTGCAGTGAGCAAGGGACTCATGTCTGAGCATACCCTTCCACGCTTAGGGTGGACAAAATAATTAACAACAAGGGGTGGTGATGGACAGAGTCTCTGAATTAAGCAGAAAACTCTCACCCAGTCAAGAGATCAGGGCTAGATCCAACACCGTTTTTTAGCTCACTGCATCATCCCAGTTTCAGAACCTGGCTGTATGCAAATTAGTCTGTTCCTGTCCCAGTGCATGATGGGCACAGGGCAAACCAAACTACAAAGCCAATTCTTACACTGGAAAGGAAACAAGCTACCGGGGACCGGTTTCTGGCATTTCAGCCTCTTCGGCCCGGCTTGCTTGAATCCTGATGGTGCAGTGAGCAAGGGACTCATGTCTGAGCATACCCTTCCACGCTTAGGGTGGACAAAATAATTAACAACAAGGGGTGGTGATGGACAGAGTCTCTGAATTAAGCAGAAAACTCTCACCCAGTCAAGAGATCAGGGCTAGATCCAACACCGTTTTTTAGCTCACTGCATCATCCCAGTTTCAGAACCTGGCTGTATGCAAATTAGTCTGTTCCTGTCCCAGTGCATGATGGGCACAGGGCAAACCAAACTACAAAGCCAATTCTTACACTGGAAAGGAAACAAGCTACCGGGGACCGGTTTCTGGCATTTCAGCCTCTTCGGCCCGGCTTGCTTGAATCCTGATGGTGCAGTGAGCAAGGGACTCATGTCTGAGCATACCCTTCCACGCTTAGGGTGGACAAAATAATTAACAACAAGGGGTGGTGATGGACAGAGTCTCTGAATTAAGCAGAAAACTCTCACCCAGTCAAGAGATCAGGGCTAGATCCAACACCGTTTTTTAGCTCACTGCATCATCCCAGTTTCAGAACCTGGCTGTATGCAAATTAGTCTGTTCCTGTCCCAGTGCATGATGGGCACAGGGCAAACCAAACTACAAAGCCAATTCTTACACTGGAAAGGAAACAAGCTACCGGGGACCGGTTTCTGGCATTTCAGCCTCTTCGGCCCGGCTTGCTTGAATCCTGATGGTGCAGTGAGCAAGGGACTCATGTCTGAGCATACCCTTCCACGCTTAGGGTGGACAAAATAATTAACAACAAGGGGTGGTGATGGACAGAGTCTCTGAATTAAGCAGAAAACTCTCACCCAGTCAAGAGATCAGGGCTAGATCCAACACCGTTTTTTAGCTCACTGCATCATCCCAGTTTCAGAACCTGGCTGTATGCAAATTAGTCTGTTCCTGTCCCAGTGCATGATGGGCACAGGGCAAACCAAACTACAAAGCCAATTCTTACACTGGAAAGGAAACAAGCTACCGGGGACCGGTTTCTGGCATTTCAGCCTCTTCGGCCCGGCTTGCTTGAATCCTGATGGTGCAGTGAGCAAGGGACTCATGTCTGAGCATACCCTTCCACGCTTAGGGTGGACAAAATAATTAACAACAAGGGGTGGTGATGGACAGAGTCTCTGAATTAAGCAGAAAACTCTCACCCAGTCAAGAGATCAGGGCTAGATCCAACACCGTTTTTTAGCTCACTGCATCATCCCAGTTTCAGAACCTGGCTGTATGCAAATTAGTCTGTTCCTGTCCCAGTGCATGATGGGCACAGGGCAAACCAAACTACAAAGCCAATTCTTACACTGGAAAGGAAACAAGCTACCGGGGACCGGTTTCTGGCATTTCAGCCTCTTCGGCCCGGCTTGCTTGAATCCTGATGGTGCAGTGAGCAAGGGACTCATGTCTGAGCATACCCTTCCACGCTTAGGGTGGACAAAATAATTAACAACAAGGGGTGGTGATGGACAGAGTCTCTGAATTAAGCAGAAAACTCTCACCCAGTCAAGAGATCAGGGCTAGATCCAACACCGTTTTTTAGCTCACTGCATCATCCCAGTTTCAGAACCTGGCTGTATGCAAATTAGTCTGTTCCTGTCCCAGTGCATGATGGGCACAGGGCAAACCAAACTACAAAGCCAATTCTTACACTGGAAAGGAAACAAGCTACCGGGGACCGGTTTCTGGCATTTCAGCCTCTTCGGCCCGGCTTGCTTGAATCCTGATGGTGCAGTGAGCAAGGGACTCATGTCTGAGCATACCCTTCCACGCTTAGGGTGGACCATCACCACCCCTTGTTGTAAATAATTCTGAGCAGTTCTTAGCCATGTTATCCAATGGGAGGTGGATAACATGGCTAAGAGCATTAGCTCGGTAATGCATGAATATCGCTGAGTTTTCAGCGATATTAATGCATTGCGGTCGTTTATTATCGTATTTGCGATAAACCTTGATAATAGCAAGGTTTATCTGCGATAATTTCTGACGATGCTTAGCGGTAAAAAAATCGTTGCTAAGCATCGTTAGGGATAAATATTGCTTAACTTTGGTAATATGCCCCAACGTCTGTTAACGTTCGATTCGAAGGAAATCAGGAAGTGTTGAAAAACATTGTCTGCGCCATCTTGCCTTTTTTCAAATGCCACACTTTTGTCGTGCACGGCAGCCATTTTAGATGCCTTGACCAGACCCACTCTGTGCACGCTGTCGATCCTTAGCATGGGTCCCCACCCTCGCAAGCATCTCCCCCAGGCAGTGGTCACCCCCGCTCTCTGTCTTATGCATGGGTAATAAACCTCCCCCCATCTGCGCTGCTCTTCCCTGAGAATCACACCCTGTGCCCGCTCGACACCTCCCTTTCGCCCTATTCACTACCGCACCCTCTGACACTCCTTTTCCTCTGTGTCCGATTGTCCAGGCTGGTCCTAGGGTATCAGCTAGCCCTGCAGATGTAGTTTATGGCCCCAGCTGTAAAGAATCACCCCTCTTCAAAGGAGTTATAGTAGATCAAGGCCCACACTCGATGAGATCCGTCACAGCAGAAGCGTTGCTATTATCTGAAAACCATCCTGTATTGTGATTGGGGAGGGGACCGAGCCTGAAGCGGAAGATTCCAGGGATGACTCTTTGTACATCAAAGTTTTTACAATTATGTGTCACATTAAAAATATATAGCACTCCGACAAAGTAGTAAGATTATAAAACTTTAATAATTTATAAATATATACAAGAAAACAAAAATAGTAATAACATATAAACATTTTTAGGGAAAAACAACGAAGTAGCGGTCGGCTGTGCGAATAGTCCCAACACAGCACAACGTCCAACGTCCAGATTTCCGGCGTGGGGAGTCGCGGGGGGTGGGTCATCAGTAGCAAACTGTTGTGCGAATAGTTCCAAGGCAGCAGAACGATGGCACCAAGGTGATGTCCAGTAAGTTGCCGCACTGGTTTTGGTATCCTACAATGCTGCTCCGAATAACGGCGTGGGGCGCCCCGGGGGAGGCGGCGTGAACGGGCCTCTCCAGGTGGAGTGTCATCTGTTGTAGTGGGGCGCCCCTTTACCGTTTCAGTTGCCATTCCGTCCGTTTTTGGTCCACTGTGTCAAAAGCCGCAATTCAGCTGAGTTGCGCCCACTCTTGCGGTGCAGCGATAGGCGGCTGTCACAGGACTCTCAAAATGGCGGCAGGCTCTTTCCTTTTTGGGCCTGGTCCACTGAAATGGCCCTGGGACACCTTGGAAATCGGACGCTTGTCTGCTAGGTCTTGGACCCCATTCTCGAAAGCGTCCCCTCCACCTTGAGGATTCATCAAAAGTTTTGGGGGCCCCCGACTCCTGTAGGCTTCTGGTGGGGAGCGGTTGCCATGATTGCTCGCGGAATGACCACGACGGAGCTACGAGATGGTGGTGCTCTCATGCTGACGCCAGCTTCAGTCTGAAACATCCAGAAACAAGGTGGGGCTTTCATCGTTTGGGAAAAAAAAAAAGTTTTCATCCAATGAAAAGTGTTGTTTTTAGGTCATATGATCAAGCCTTCCATCATTAGGAAACCAAAAGTAAAATGAACCAATGAAAAGTTTTATAAACAAGTCACATGACCTGTTATGCGGCATAGGGTATAAAATGCGGAGAAAATACGTTGGCACGTGAGGCGGCGTCAGTAGCGGACCGATGTGCGAATAGGCCGAAGGCAATACAACGCGCCAAGATCCGGATGGCACCGAGGTGGTGTCCAGCAAGTTGCAGCACTGGTGTGGCCATCCTACAATGCTGAAAGTCGGCGTGGGGCGCCCCGTTGGCCTGTGAGTTTGCGTCAGTAGCGGACCGATGTGCGAATAGGCCGAAGGTAGCAGAACGCGCCAAGATCCGGATGGCACCGAGGTGGTGTCTAGTAAGTTGCCGCACTGGTGTGGCCATCCTACAATGTTGAAAGTCGGCGTGGGGCGCCCCGTTGGCCTGTGAGATGGCGGCAGTAGCGGACCGATGTGCGAATGGGGCCAAAGGCAGCGCAACAATATTTTCGGAATAGAAGACACCACAAGGCGCTGAGATGCCAAGATCCGGATGGCACCGAGGTGGTGTCTAGCAAGTTGTGGCACTGGTGTGGCCATCCTACAATGGTAAAAGTCGGCGTGGGGCGCCCTGTTGGCCTATGAGATGGTGTCAGTAGCGGACTGATGTGCGAATGGGGCCAAAGGCAGCGCAACAATATTTTCTGACTGACACCACAAGGCGCTGAGATGCCAAGATCCGGATGGCACCGAGGTGATATCTAAGTTGCGGACCAATGTGCGAATGGGGCCAAAGGCAGCGCAACAATATTTTCTGACTAGAAGACACCACAAGGCGCTGAGATGCCAAGATCCGGATGGCACCGAGGTGATGTCTAGCAAGTTGCTGTACTGGTGTGGTCATCCTACAATGCTGAAACTCGGCGTGGGGCGCCCCATTAGTCTGTGAGATGGCATCAGTAGCGGACCGATGTGCGAATAGGCCGAAGGCAGCACAACGCGCCAAGATCCGGATGTCACCGTGGTGGTTTCATAGTTGAGAGGCACTTCATCTGCAGTGGGGCGCCGAGATCCGGATGGCACCAAGGTGATGTCTAGCAAGTTGCTGTACTGGTGTGGTCATCCTACAATGCTGAAACTCGGCGTGGGGTGCCCCATTAGCCTGTGAGATGGCGTCAGTAGCGGACCGATGTGCGAATAGGCCGAAGGCAGCACAACGCGCCAAGATCCGGATGTCACCGTGGTGGTTTCATAGTTGAGAGGCACTTCATCTGCAGTGGGGCGCCGAGATCCGGATGGCACCGAGGTGATGTCTAGCAAGTTGCTGTACTGGTGTGGTCATCCTACAATGCTGAAACTCGGCGTGGGGCGCCCCATTAGCCTGTGAGATGGCGTCAGTAGCGGACCGATGTGCGAATAGGCCGAAGGCAGCACAACGCGCCAAGATCCGGATGTCACCGTGGTGGTTTCATAGTTGAGAGGCACTTCATCTGCAGTGGGGCGCCGAGATCCGGATGGCACCGAGGTGATGTCTAGCAAGTTGCTGTACTGGTGTGGTCATCCTACAATGCTGAAAGTCGGCGTGGGGCGCCCCATTAGCCTGTGAGATGGCGTCAGTAGCGGACCGATGTGCTAATGGGGCCAAAGGCAGCGCAACAATATTTTCTGAAGAGAAGACACCAAAAGGCGCTGAGATTCCAAGATCCGGATGGCACCGAGGTGGTGTCTAGCAAGCTATGCAGTTGAGTTGTGTGCGCACTTGCGGCGAATAGGTCGAAGGCAGCATAACAATGTTTTCTGAATAGAAGACACCACAAGGCGTTGAGATTCGGTTACCACCGAGGTGATGTCTAGCAAGTTGCCGCACTGGTGTGGCCATCCTACAATACTGCTCCGAATAACGGCGTGGGGTGCCCGAAGGGGGGAGGGGCAAGGGAAACGGTCCCAAATATTTAGAAGAACTTTGGAAAGATTAAAATGACATGTTTAGATTGTGGCAAATTAATTTCATGTGGACAGATGAGTGTTACTCTAATAAATACAGCATATAAACATCATCATAGTCGATGGTTGGTAGAGACATTTTGACTATATCCTGGACCTGCCCGTCCTCGCCCAAAATGGCGCCGGAATAAATGGGACTCGTAACTCCTTGTTGTGTACTGGTTGCAGAACCTTGAAATCACGAGATACGTATGCAGTTTTGAAGCACATGGCGGGCGGGGACGAGAATTGATTGAATATTTCGACATCCCTATTGATATTAAGTTCTGATGTGTTATTGATTACTGTACTATTGAAAGTTCGAATTAACGTCACCCATGGTACTTGCCCGCAAATGTATATCTAGATAATTTTATTGTAACTGGCCCTGTCGTATTTTAATTATAAAATGTACGTCCACCGATTCCGTAACTGTTAGACACCTTAGTTCTTGCAACCTAATGGCCCGCCCGTTACGTTCCTCTACAGTGTAAATGTCTACTCATCATATACGATTACAGTTTGCTCCGTGGCCGGCCCACGTGGTTATAGGCTCGTATTTGTATAATGACATTTTCACAATAAAGGTTTTTAAAAGAAAACATGGTAGTAGTATATACATTGGTAAAGTTTTTAATAATAGTCACTGTTTTAGAATCAGTAAAAGGCAAGTGAAATAAAGCAGACCAATTACATGAAGGGTAAAAGGTATAATTCGAAGGAACGCAGTAAAGATAAATGGTCAAGGGCTGTTGTGTTTTCTACTCCTGCAACATAAAGTGATCGATAAGAATCTCATATTCAGGCGTATCGGCGACTAAGACAGCAGGTCGACCCTCTTTTGCTCAACGGCTCCGTCATGGGACGAAGAAACGCTCTTTTTCTCGAAAAAAGAATATATTTTACTTGCAGGACAGTTGTAAATTTTCCGGGAAAGTACATTAGCCTGGAACATTATAACATATATTTAAGAAAAAATAATGTTCGGAAGTAATAAAAAGCGTAATTTTTAGGTCATATGACCAAGCCTTTCATCATTAGAATAAGAAAAGTAAAATGAACCAATGAAAAGTTTTATTAACAAGTCACATGACTTGTTATGCTTACGTTACGCGCTGCGCGCCCCGGATGACTTCCGGATGCGCTAACGCGGCGCGTCATATGACGCATTACGCGACAACGCAGGTCCAGAATATAGTCAAAATGTCTCCACCAACCAGCGGTTGGAACACAACCCCTTTCAGCAGGCTAAATAGTTCTGTTAAATGACAACAGAAGGGACAGGCAACAAGAACCATCAGTCAAAGAGGGGAGGGCTAGTTCTTCTCTACCGGGTTACATTGGGGCGCTACCGGAACTGATCGAATTGGTAGTCTACAGTGTTTCTGGATATTCAGACTGAAGCTGGGGTTAGCATGAGAGCAGCACCATTTCGTAGCTCCGTCGTGGCCATTCCGCAACCAATCATGGCAGCCGCTCTTTATCGTTATTTTGGGCGGGGTGGGTGGCGGAGCCAAGCTGTTTTGCAGCCATCATTGTGTGGAGTTCAGTTCATCTCACTAGTTTTGTATTTGTCATGAGGGGTTGTTCCTAATGTTTCTATTTTAGCGAGGTCAAAAAGAGATCCCATTAGTGGCCTACTGATTTTGCTCGATTCCTTTTCTCTTTTTTTTTTACACGATTTTTCGTTATCTGCGAAGACTAAACAGAGTATTGCGACTCTGTGTTTGTTTGTAAATAGAGAATGAACCAAAGAGAACCAATTCTAAAACAGTAAATACTTGGATAACAATCAATCAAATGGAGAGAGAAGCAGGCACGACGTATTACAACGGGGGCAAAGGCCTGCGTTAACTACCCTTCACTATGTGCAAAGAGAGAGTACTCCTAATAGAAATGAGGGGCACCATTCAAAGCAGATCAGTGTGCATAAACACGAAAATGTTTTCACTTACCACGTACTTGACATTCGACAGCTTATGATATTTGCTATTAAAAAACCATTGAAATTCACTGAAAAAACCATAGGTTATAGACCATATATAGTTAGGAATTAGCATTTACAAAACCTTGAAAATTCACTGAAAAAACCATAGGTTATAGACCATATATAGTTAGCAATTAGCATTTAAAAAACCTTATTTTACTCACACAAAACCATTGAAATTCCATATATAGTTAGTTGCACTAACTATATATCGCGCACCCGCAATCCACTGCTGATCATGTCACATATTACATCATTCATGACATGGTCAGTGACATCACTGATGACATCACTGATGACATCTCAAATGACATCACTGATGACATCACTGATGACATCATCCAGTGACTGTGTGTTTCTGTAAAGTTTAAATATGTTTTACATATTGAAGAATGAGTAGATGTATAACTGTCTGGACGAAGGATTTAGTAGGTGCATGACTGAATGTATGAGTGAGTGATTAAATGTGTCTCACTGAGTGCATGGGTTAGTGACTAAACTGTCTTAATTTGTGCATCATTATGTCTGTTGTTCTGTAAACTGCTGCATGTGTTGATCAGTAGCTATATGATTAACTATATGGGTTATTGATTGATTGTCCAAGTATTTGTATGGGAGACTGAGTGTGTGTGTGGCTGGCTGGGAGGTGTGTGACTCTGTGCAGATCAATGTGTACTTGTATCAATGATTGTATAAGAAAGTAAGTATGTGTTAGTATATGTTTGAAAATGTAAGGTGCTCTATGTTTAACTGTATAGACAAGAAAATGGAAGTGTGATTGATTCTTTACAGGACTGACTAGGTGTGTGAGTAACTCCATGGATGAGTGGCAGAGTGTGAGTGTCTGTATAGGTGTATGAGTGCATATGATAGTGTTGTAAAGATGAGTGATTGTATGTATGAATGATTGTATGGGTGAATGAGTGAATGTGTGTGTAGACGTAGGAATCAGTGAGTACGTATGTAGTAACTAGTATTGGTGTGTCAATGGTTTCAAAAATTATACTCTGTATTTAACACTGGGTGAAACAGAGGTTATATTAAAATGTGAGGAGATGCATTGTATTGTCACATGAATGATATCATCAGTGATGTGGTCATTGATGTCAAATGAGATGTCATCAGTGATCTCATCAGTGATGTCATTTGAGATGTCATCAGTGATGTCATCAGTGATGTCACTGACCATGTCATGAATGATGTAATATGTGACATGATCAGCAGTGGATTGCGGGTGCGCGATATATAGTTAGTGCAACTAACTATATAGGGAATTTCAATGGTTTTGTGTGAGTAAAATAAGGTTTTTTAAATGCTAATTCCTAACTATATATGGTCTATAACCTATGTTTTTTTCAGTGAATATATATATGTATATATATATATATATATATATATATGTATATATGTATGTGTATATATATATATTCACTGAAAAAACCATAGGTTATAGACCATATATAGTTAGGAATTTGCATTTACAAAACCTTGAAAATTCACTGAAAAAACCATAGGTTAGAGACCATATATAGTTAGCTGGACATTTTATTGACATAAAACCAATGAAATTCCATATATAGTTAGTTGCACTAACTATATATTGCGCACCCGCAATCCACTGCTGATGATGTCACATATTACATCATTCATGACATGGTCAATGACATCACTGATGACATCACTGATGACATCTCAAATGACATCACTGATGACATCTCAAATGACATCACTGATGACATCACTGATGACATCTCAAATGACATCACTGATGACATCATCTAGTGTCTGTGTGTTTTTGTAAAGTTTAAATATGTTTTACATATTGAAGAATGAGTGGATGTATGGAAGATTGAGTGTGTGTGTGGCTGGCTGGGAGGTGTGCGACTCTATGCATATCAATGTGTACTTGTATCAGTGATTGTATAAGAGAGTAAGTATGTGTTAGTATATGTGTGAAAAGTATGGTGTTCTGTGTTTAACTGTATAGATGAGGAAATCGAAGTGTGATTGATTCTTCACAGGACTGACTAGGTGTATGAGTGCATATGATAGTGTTGTAATAATGAGTGACTGTATGTATGAGTGATTGTATGGGTGAATGAGTGAATGTGTGTGTAGACGTAGGAATCAGTGAGTGCGTATGTAGTAACTGGTATTGGTGTGTCATGATGTCATCAGTGATGTCATTTGAGATGTCATCAGTGATGTCATTTGAGATGTCATCAGTGATGTCATCAGTGATGTCACTGAAGTATGGTGTTCTGTGTTTAACTGTATAGATGAGGAAATGGAAGTGTGATTGATTCTTTACAGGACTAACTAGGTGTGTGAGTAACTCCATGGATGAGTGGCAGTGTGTGAGTGTCTGCATAGGTGTATGAGTGCATATGATAGTGTTGTAATAATGAGTGACTGTATGTATGAGTGATTGTATGGGTGAATGAGTGAATGTGTGTGTAGACGTAGAAATCAGTGAGTGCGTATGTAGTAACTCGTATTGGTGTGTCAGGATGTCATCAGTGATGTCATTTGAGATGTCATCAGTGATGTCATCAGTGATGTCACTGACCATGTCATGAATGATGTAATATGTGACATCATCAGCAGTGGATTGCGGGTGCGCGATATATAGTTAGTGCAACTAACTATATATGGAATTTCATTGGTTTTATGTCAATAAAATGTCCAGCTAACTATATATGGTCTCTAACCTATGGTTTTTTCAGTGAATTTTCAAGGTTTTGTAAATGCAAATTCCTAACTATATATGGTCTATAACCTATGGTTTTTTCAGTGAATTTCATTGGTTTTTTAAAAGCTAATATCTATAGCTGTAAAATATATTCTTTATTACGTGACGTATCACGTAGCCACGTGAGACGCCTAATGACGCGTCGCATAACCGTGACGTATCGGCTCTGCAGCGCAAACAAAACCCGTAACGTAAGCGTGCCGGAGCACGCTTACAGATATATATATTTTTTTTAACCTTAATTAGACAAAATCCACACGTGCACATATCTTGAGGCCTTGCAAAGGCACATCAAACAAACAGTCCCTACAATTTTGCCAAGTTTGCTGGAAATCTATTCCCTTAATTTTTTTTTTACTGTTTCTCTTGGTTTTCCCCTTGTTACGCTTACGGGGACGCTACCCGGTACGCGAACCGGACGCTCCAAAAACACAAGATGGCGGACTCCCGTTACGCTGCCGGTTAGCTGCCCGGTTCGCGTACCGGGAAGCGCCTCTACCGCGAAAAATCGCGGGGGACTTTAATATCCCCCTCATCAATCCTAGGGGGTCAGGAGGGGTTTACCTTGCCCCCTTTCCTTCATTTCCCCCTTCTTTTTTCACCACATCTTGTCTCTCGAACCTACCGAGAGACAAGATGGCGGCCGCTCCGGACTGTTTACAATGTTGACAGCTACGCTGCCGGTTAGCTGCCCGGTTAGCTGCCCGGTGAGCTGTCCAGTGAGCTGCCCGGTTCGCGTACCGGGACGCGCCTCTACGGCGTAAAATCGTCCAAAATTATTTTTTTTTTTTTTTGCCCCGCGGGGCACTTTAATATCCCCCTCATCAATCCTAGGGGGTCAGGAGTGGTCTACCTTGCCCCCTTTCCTTCATTTCCCCCTTCGTTTTTCACCACATCTTGTCTCTCGATCGTACCGAGAGACAAGATGGCGGCCGCTCCGGACTGTTTAGAATGTTGACAGACACCGGAGAGCCAATCAGCTTCGCTTCGTGAAGTTCCGTTACGCGTCAGGTACGCGAACCAGGGCGCTAACCGGAGCGCTGTCACAGATATATATATTTTTTTAAACGTTAATTTCTCAAAATCCACTGGAGCACATATATTGAGACATAGCAAAGGCACGTTGGGCAAACCATATCTACAATTTTGCCAAGTTTCATGTAAATCTATTCAGCCGTTCGAGCTAAAAGTGAGTCCAACCGCCCTATGGAAAAATTAATGGGAAAAACGCGTTTTGGGACCCCCCTTTTTTCTCGGCCCCCCCTTGACGAAACCCCCCCAAATTTTCGGGGGCTGCTCAGAAACTAAATGTGCCATTTTCCTGAAAATGTCAGCCAATTCCGTCCACAAACGCCAAAGTTATTAGACATAGAATTTTCAGAAATCCCATAGAGAAAAAATCCTAAATATATATACCCACTGGCTATCGCCAGTAGGTAATATACATATATAAACATATATAATCTGCATATCTATATAAATATAAATGCATGCATACATATACATATATGCATACATATGCATGTTATTTACATGAAAGTTTTAAAAACACTAATAAAAGCAAAGCTAAAAAGCCACCTCATTACAAACAGAATGGCTTTAACTTAAACGAGGGCGAGATCTATTGCATTTTCAATGCTTGTTTACTTTGGTTCTATCAAGAAGGCATTCAGATGTGTCACACATTTGCCATAAATTCTGAATGTTAGCACTCTAGTTGCTCATTAGATCACTGTAGTAAAGCTAGTGCTCACCAGGGAAGTCTGCTGCTAATCATGGTTTGCAGCCATTTTCCCGCATTTTTTATCCCGCAGACTTTCAGTCCGCATACCATTATCCCGCAAGGTCATTGACCTCGCATATCATTATCCCGCATTTTTTCAAAACGCATGTGCATTTATCATGCATGCCGTTACAAAGAATTACGTTTTAAAGGCATGTATGGTAAATGCATTTGCGTTGTGAAAACCACGATGACGAGAGAGGTAAGTGGGTTTGTGTTAATTTTTTCGTGGGTTAGTGATTGTGTAGTGTAGTGTAGTGTTGTGTAGTGTTGTGTTAGTGTAGTGTAGAGTTGTGGTGGTTATTTAGTGTAGGGTCATGCTGGGGGTAGTGTTTTAGGGTTTAGGGTTGTGTTGTAGTGTTTGCGTAGTGTAGGGTCATGCTGGGGGTAGTGTTTTAGGGTTTAGGGTAGTGTTGTAGTGTTTGCGTAGTGTAGGGTCATGCTGGGGGTAGTGTTTTAGGGTTTAGGGTTGTGTTGTAGTGTTTGCGTAGTGTAGGGTCATGCTGGGGCTAGTGTTTTAGGGTTTAGGGTAGTGTTGTAGTGTTTGCGTAGTGTAGGGTCATGCTGGGCGTAGTGTTTTAGGGTTTAGGATAGTGTTGTAGTGTTTGCGTAGTGTAGGGTCATGCTGGGGGTAGTGTTTTAGGGTTTTGGGTAGTGTTGTAGTGTTTGCGTAGTGTAGGGTCATGCTGGGGTGTAGTATTTTAGGGTTTAGGGTAGTTTGCGTAGTGTAGGGTCATGCTGGGGGTAGTGTTTTAGGGTTTTGGGTAGTGTTGTAGTGTAGGGTCATGCTGGGGGTAGTGTTTTAGGGTTTTGGGTAGTGCTGTAGTGTTTGCGTAGTGTAGGGTCATGCTGGGGGTAGTGTTTTAGGGTTTTGGGTAGTGTTGTAGTGTTTGCGTAGTGTAGGGTCATGCTGGGGGTAGTGTTTTAGGGTTTAGGGTTGTGTTGTAGTGTTTGCGTAGTGTAGGGTCATGCTGGGGGTAGTGTTTTAGGGTTTAGGGTAGTGTTGTAGTGTTTGCGTAGTGTAGGGTCATGCTGGGGTGTAGTGTTTTAGGGTTTTGGGTAGTGTTGTAGTGTTTGCGTAGTGTAGGGTCATGCTGGGGGTAGTGTTTTAGGGTTTAGGGTAGTGTTGTAGTGTTTGTGTAGTGTAGGGTCATGCTGGGGGTAGTGTTTTAGGGTTTAGGGTAGTGTTGTACTGTTTGTGTAGTGTAGGGTCATGCTGGGGGTAGTGTTTTAGGGTTTAGGGTAGTTTAGTCGTTTAGTGTATGCTAAAGGCATATTCGTTCTAAAAGTTTTCGTTATTTTAATTTGCGGCCTAATAGTACATGCAGGATTTTTTTTGCGGACTGATGGTATGCGGGATTTCGTCATATATTCGCTAATCATACTTTCTATGGCAAAATGAACCCCCTCATTTTGTTCCTTTTTAAATTAAATGTTTTAAGAGTTACCACTTTATTCCAATCAAGATGGCTTCAGGTGTGCCATACCTTTGTAATAAGTAGGACTGTTAGCACTCTAGTTGTTCTTTAGAACACTCTGGGACATTCTGTCATTGGGCTATAGTTGGGCTACATCTGGCTGATATTTGGGCTACATTTGTCTTTTTTTGTCTCTGGTGGCCATCTTTGGGCTACATTGGGCTACATTGGGCTACATTGGGCTACATTTGGGCTCCAACATATATATAGCCCAATGTAGCCCAATATATATTTTTCAAAGTTAATTTTCGTAAAAACCACTGGAGCCTATATCTTGAGACATAGCAAAGGCACATCGGGCTACCAGTCCCTACAATTTTGCCAAGTTTGGTGTAAATCCATTCAGCCGTTCAGGCTAAAAGTGAGGCCAACCGCCCAATGGAAAATTGCATGGGAAAAACACGTTTTGGGACCCCCCTCTTTTCTCGGCCCCCCCTTGACGAAACCCCCCCATATTTTCAGGGGCTGCTCAGAAACAAAATGTTCCATTTTCCTGAAAATTTCAGCCAATTCTGTCCTCAAACGCCAAAGTTATTCGACATAAAATTTTCAAAAATCCCATAGGAAAAAAATCCTAACTATATATACCTACTGGCTATCGCCAGTAGGTAATGTATGTGTATATATATGATGTCAGTCACGTGATGCAATTAGTTAAAGTACGCCCAAGCGCACCTGGGCGCTTGTGTTCCAGTCTGTGATCAAGGCAATGGTGCCGAAACGTTAGACAAATGGAAACTAGCGCTGCTGGATTTTGGAATTAAAGCCACTTTCACAGTATTGGGCCTCACGGTGTTTGTGTGACCTGTGGGTGTTTGATGAGCTGCTCCGTGCTCATTGTGTGAGGCCGCCCTGAAGAGTCTGGGGCTCCAGAACGGGGAAATGCTTTTCTGGATGTTTAATGGAGGAGCCTGACTCACTTGCGCCTTCAACCTACTAAGGAATGCCACTAGAGCAAAAAAAGAACGGCGCATGGAAGGGATTCAAACACGACGATATCCTGTTATGATCGTGCAGTGAAAAGCTATCTTTCCGGAATGTAACATGCCATGAGAACAATTGCGGTATGTACAAACTCACCTGACTGTGTTTAAAAATAACCCCACAGCAACAACAGTGCTTGTGATGGAGAGCGGTAATTTCTTCTGGTAGTTTCTCAATGCAAAACCCTCATGCTACCTCTATTTTACCGCTCAAAAGGTGTTGGGCCCTTCACACCATGTATTACCATCAGGAGAAATTTAAATAAAGATGAACAGTCAAAATGCAATTATTAGTGTAAGCCAATAAAGAGAGTTGTTGATTATTTTAAAGGGTTTTATTTTCTAGTCAAAAAGTTAATTTTTCTCTGACCCTTTATTCATTAGTAAAATATCAATTAGGTTACAGAATTTGGAAAACAGGAAAAATATCAATAATGGAGAACACATTACAGTCTGCATATAAGCATTACATGTAGTTATGAAAATGTGGCGCAAAATTTCAGTCACAATTCTTAAAGAGTTTCTAAGAAAAATAGTCTTGCAAAGCTAATCAATAATTGAATAGTTGGCAAAAAATCTCCCATTAAGAGAAATAAATGCATAAGACAAATAAATCTTTTAGACCTAATTAATTAGTCAAAACATATTAGCATCTAATCCTATCCTGATCCACTGCACTCTCTGTCTGTCTGTGTCTAAAGAGGAAAGCAGCCCGCCCTTCACAGGCCTCAAAGGAATGTGGCATAAAGTGCCAAGATATGACGTGGAAGCAAGAAACCTCCCCCTGACACTCCTCGGACGCAAGCCCGCCCTTTAGCAATCTCCCGAGACGTTTCTCGTACCTAACCCATAGAAGCCAGCTGAGCTGAGAAAAAAGAAGAAGTGGCTCCCATCCAGAGAGGAAAGTATTTATACCATAATTATTGGCAGAGTACACAAAGATGTAACATTTTTCAGGAGAACCTTACGTGATTGGTCAGTCATAAAGGCATGAGGTCACACTTCCCTGACTCATTCTAAAAACCTGACTTCACTAGTCCTAACAAAAGAAGCATACATGAATAAATACATTTATAAACATTTGCAACATTTACTAGGAAAAATGTTTCAATCTAATTCATCCTTCTTCCTTCTCAGCGCAGTAGATGGATACTTTTAACTAACTGGTACATTGGCAGAATGACAAGAATGTGCAGTTCACGCTGTTCTTGTCATGAGGAAAACAGCCACAGTCTGCGCATGCTCCCTTCTCATTAAATTGAAAGTAAAAGCCTTGATGGATTCACAGGCAGCCATGTTTTGTGTAGGCCCCAAAAATAAAACAAACACAAAGATAATATTAATTTCATGTAAATCAGTCCATTATGTGTCCCAAGTGCATTATTAATTCACACACATTATAAAAAGAGGTGTTATTAACTGAAAATGTTTATCAAAATATGCAACAAGTCAAAGTCTATTAAGACAGGAATAATACATTTAGTTTACATGGATGTGCTGGGAAGAGAGAAACACATTCTATTAAAAATCTTCAAAGGTAAAAAGGCCACTTTTTCTCTACATTGCAAAAAAACACATGTTAATTTAATTCAGCAAAAGCATTTTCAGTCTGAAGTGAATAGGCCTCACTTTTCATGTTTTTCATGTGCCATGTTTTTAACCTGCACCAAAATGTGCGTGGCAATTTAAATGCAGCCTGTCTGAAGCACAAAAAATAAAACAATGCATGACTGCAGATTAAATCTGCTCCATCAATCCACCCTCTTGATAATTCAAATCATAATAAAATGATTTATAATTAATCACACATATTTCATTTCACAAGTGACAGTATATATATTTTTTTTTTTTTTTTTTTTTTTAATTGCAAAGCTGAGCATAAAGAATGTTACTTCTATTTCTAAGGCAAAACATAAGTTTGGTCTGTAATCAGATCATATATAGCCAAGCTCAAATGTTTTAGTGCAGAGATCTGTAAGTAGCTTCTTGGAACAGTTAGTCTTCTTTAAAATAAGTAACTAAAATAATAAAAAAGGAATTCAACAGGACAGTTTCAGCATTTCTTTACTCATTGTCATCAGCTTGTCATCAGTATGGCTCATACTTTCCATGCAAATTGGACTACTTAGGTGCTGAGAAACTCTGACAGAGCACCATCAATCCTTTGCACTTTTTCAACCAAGGCCTTTCACTCTTATTTTCACTTTGATCAAATTCAGATGTTTCACCACAACATCTCTCAGATCAAAACCGCTGCACCATCCATTATGCAGATCTTGTGTAGCAGCTGCAATCTGGTGAGAAACTGCACACTGTACATCAACCAGACCTACACAGCAATGGCTAGTGTTCTCCTCAGTGTTTTCCACAAGTGCATTTGCATATGCATTTTCAAGCCACTTTAGTGTTGCTGAAACACAGTCTTTTGCAAAAGGTAACTCTGTGCTGCCATTGTGTTGCTTTATTATGCGTGACACTTCAGGCAGATAGCTACAATCCATTTCTTGTCCAATCTGTTGTTCTGCACTCATTATCTTTGAGACCACATTATGATCTGATTTCAGAGAAACTGGCAATTTATACCTGGGCATCAGTCTTTGCAATAACACATTTGTCACTTTGCAGTTGTCATTTTTCTCAAAAACAGTTCTGATACAACCCTGTTGTGCTGCTTCAAAAACATTTTCTTGAGCCTCTTTAAACTTAACTGTGAATATTCCATAGAATGTATATGCTAACAGAACACAATTTTGTGCAACTGAATTAGCATTTCTCTCTCCCATGACAACAGTGACTCCCAATTGAGCAGATATACTGCATGTTATGGTAAGGGCAATCAATTTCGAATTTTGGGCTGGGGTAATTACTAAAAGCCATGAAGCTTTGACAACATCATGTATAAGGAGCACAGCATGTGCTGCTTTTAATGTGTCACCTTTCAAACTTGGGCCATCTACAAAAAGGACATTGTTGGGCTGACTCAGATGTTCATCCTTCAAGTCTGAATTTGGCTTTATGCATATTTTCATGATATTTAGACACTCATTTTCAGTTTCATCACCATCCAATCCATTTGCTGACATTTCTGTGAAGTTAGGGTCAAAGGCCATTGGGCAATACATCACAGACCCTTGAAAACATTCATCTTTTTGAATAAGCAATGAGAGAGCGCAGCCCTCCCTCTCACTGCAAATTAGTGTATTTTCTTTCAAATAAACTTTCATTCCTAGTGCTGGGGCGCGCCATTTTTTCTCTTTCAACTCTAGGAATGCTTTTGTGCAATTGTTGTCCAATGGAAGCGGATCAGACACACCTGAGTGTGTCAGCCTCAGTAAAGGCTTAGCCACTAGGGAACTGTTTATTAACCACTCTCTACAGCAGCTAACCATTCCCAAAAATGTCCTGACTTCTTTCTGAATTTGAGGTGGATTCATCATGGAAATTATTTCCACCTTCTCTGGTGACACCTTTCTACCTCCCTTTCCAATTTTGTGTCCCAGATATTCATCTTCTTTTTGACAGTACTCCTGACTATTCTCATGCAATGGCACTGTGACATGAACTTGGCAAAAATCAATAAAAGTAAGCCATTCTTCACCACATGGAATGTGAAAAAATATATTGGCTGGATTCGGTACCACAGGACAACATGGAAAAAATATGCTTTTAATCTCCTGCACTATTCTGTTCTTTTCATTTATTTTCTGTGAACCTATGATCAGAAAGTTACACAAACTTCCAATCAGTTCCATCAAAAATCCTTTTATTGGTAAAATTCCTGCAACTGATTGTGTTCCTGAATACATGTCATCTGGTTCAAATTTTAATAAGACATGTTCAGCACATTTTATTAGCCTGGCATCCTTCTCTGTGAACTCTCTTATTTCTGTGTTTAATATTTTTTCCAAAGCAGAAGGTAATTTTTCAACTGTCTTTTCTGAAAACAATGCTACAACTGTCTCTTGATGGGCCATTTTAAAATGTACATCCTCATCAGGAATCTGAAAAATAGCATTATCTGGTGTACAGTAATCTGTGCTGCTTAATTTGCAAAATAATTGTTTTCCTGCTAGGCCTGAGTCACAGACAACAGTTTTGCAATCTTCCTCAAATGGGCCTAATTTTGGTGCACAATTTTCTAATACTTGGTTTGTAATTTCTTT
Source organism: Lissotriton helveticus (assembly GCF_964261635.1). NCBI lineage: Eukaryota > Metazoa > Chordata > Amphibia > Caudata > Salamandridae > Lissotriton > Lissotriton helveticus. Next base: position 1,241,462,857 of record NC_136057.1, read on the forward strand.
CTTTAAAACTCCTGAAACTAAATCTGGACTTTCCACTGCCCTCACAATGGAATTGGTAAATTCAGAATTGTGAGTGTTAAAACTCTCATTTGGAAAAAGAGCAACCTGTTGGACTGGGTTCTGTTTTTGTCTCTGGAAACAATTCACATTTACTCTGGGCAACTCATTTAAATTAATTTTAGCATTTTCCATATTTTGTGGGACCATCTGTGCTTGAAAAATGTCTGCCATTGGTACCTGTTTCTGAACTGACATTTGCATTTGCTTAACTGGCATATTTTGCACCTGCATTTCTCCATGTTTTTGTGCATCATGTTTAAATTTAGTTTTCTTCTTCCAATGCTCAAATCTGTTATAAAGATGGCAAAAGGACACATTTTCCAGCAGTACAACATCCATACCTGAATTTGCACAAACCAAAACACCTTTACTTCCATCCTGTGTTCTTTTAATCTGTACCCAATCAACATCCTTTGCTAGCACTCTGCCCTTTAGGAAATAAATCACTGCTATATTTTCCTCCATAACAACAGAAAATGATGGTGCATTCATGCAAACCCTTTTCATTGTCTCTTCACTTGGCCTTTCCACAACTTTAGATTCAAACCACAATTCTGTTTGCATGGCAATGTAAAAGAACATTTCCAAATGAATGCACAACTCTTTTAAAAATTCATCAAATCCATCAACTTGTGGGTACCACAGCATAAATTTGTCTCTCAATTGTGGGATTGTGTTCAGAAATGCTGCAAGTTCACTTTTATTCTGTGGCATATGCACAAACATTTCTCCCACCTTTTCTCTCAATGAGTAAGCAAAAGCCTCTCCCTCATTCTGTTTATTATTTTTCTCAACTAAATCTGGTGGCTTTTTTTCCTTATCCAGTTTCCTTGCTAGGTCTGGTCGTTTCTTTTTCTTCTCATGTTTTCGTGCCCATTTGTCTCCTAATTTCTCAAACCCATTGCATTTGAAAATATATTTTATTTCTGCAAGGTGCAATTGCATTTCTGAAGAATAAATTTTCTCATTTGCTTCATCATCCATGTGTACCCTGAAACTTTTCTGAAATGGAAAACTTCCTGAAACATCAGTTTTATATTTTTGAGCCAAATCTGTCAGTCCATTATGAGTAATTAATGAACATGTAGCTGTTTCCTTACTCAGGGAAATTAATTCTTTTTCTTGACACTGGTTCACATTTTCATTATTTAAACAGCAGGGACAGTTAATTTCTTCATGTTCACATGTTGAATTTAAAACACTAACCTGTTTCTCTTTTTCAGGGCCTGTGTTAATATGTTCCCCCATGTTTTCTATATTTTTCATCACTGCTGCTTCCTCAGAGCAGGTTTGAAAAATCCCATTTTCAAATATATTTATTTTATCCTGGGCTGCAGATGTTGTAAATACCATTTTTCTCTCACCTTTCAGTGCTTGGTGTACTTTCTGTTCAATAATCTGTGTGTTCTTAGTTTCTGAAATAAACCCTGGCAAAATCACTGATTCTGCAGCTCTTTGAACCTTTTCAGTAGGGACCATATTAATTGGGACAGTCATAATTTTTCTAGGCATTATCTGTGCATCTGCAGTTTGCAATTCTTGGACTAAATCAGGCACATTTAAAGCAGTAACACCTGGAGGTATCACTGTCAGTACTGAATCAACAGGTAATGGTTCAATATAAAATGTCTGCACAGTTCTCTCAGTCTGTATTTCTCTCTGTTCAACAGAAGCAGTAGCCCCTGTAGTATTTACTGGTGCACTATTTTCAGTATTTTTCATGGGAACCACATAAAGTGGTGGACACTCAGTTAACAATGCATCCATTATTTCATCCCCTGAATTATTATTTATTTGAAGCTCTTTTTCAGCATTAATTCCCTTCTCCTGTATATGGTGCTTTACCTTTTCATCCTCACTTGCTTTCTCTCTTGCTGCTTTTTCCCACAGGCTTAAGGCCTCAAATTGTGCAGCTTTAGATGGTGTCTTTATTTCACATAACACTTCCCTTAATTTGTCAATAATTTGCAATTCAAAAGTACCATCTTTTGGAAACCTCAAAGTACCCTCTTTTTCAGTAATCTTGCACCATTGTTGAACCCACATACATGTGTTTTGTCCCAAACTGGTAGACATAAAATGCACAGGTGTTCCTTCAGGAGCATCACCAATAAAAAACGAATTTTTCACTTTACCTCCTAACAGCTTCTTTAAACCTTCAAACAGTTTCATTTTTGCAATAGTTCAATGCAATTTATTTTCTCCAAAGCTGTCAGTCTCAATTTTAGTCAGTTTTACTCCTACCACTGACCCTCCACAAAATCTTACTGCAATATTTTCTTAATCAATTACTCTGTTAGTAACAACATAAATACATTCGCTACTCTGTCTGTTGTGCTAAATAAAGGATAGATTTATATTCACTGCGAGTAACACATTCCGCTTACCCTTCACAAAGTAAGACCTTCCGTTTACTCTTCAAACACTACAGGTAAATCCCTTCCGCTTACCTTTCACTCAAGCTCAGAAGAACCTGCTACTCCTTTGGACTTATCCTTCAGGATATATCTTAGTCCAAAGTTTCACCAGCGAACCCTTTTGCTGTCAATCAAGCTCAGAAGAACCTGCTACTCCTTTGGACTTATCCTTCAGGATATATCTTAGGCCAAAGTTTCACCAGCGAACCCTTTTGCTATCAATCAAGCTCAGAAGAACCTGCTACTCCTTTGGTGTGACCCTTTCTAGGTGATATCAGACCAAAGTTTCACCAGCGAACTCTTTGCTATTAATCACTCACACAGAAAATAGTCCCTAATTTAACACTGCCAGCCCTACCTAGCTTCTCAGTGTTATTCCAACAGACGAGTAACCTCAGTGCAGTGTGGCTTCCATTTACCACCCGCTATTCCTTCCCGGGATTCCACAGGTGTGCATACCTGCGTGTTCCAGACAACATTGAACAAGACACTAACTTAACATAAAGAGTTAAAACATGTAATCAATAACCAAAAAATATGTCCTATGAAATTACCAATATAATCAATAACACCATCAATTCAAAATGAGCAAAATATCACCAACAGTAAAAAATCCTTACTATTTTCAACACTTCAAAAAAAACATGCTAGTATATTAACACCATTTCACAACCCTATTGATACTCACACCACTTCTTGCATCACCTGCCAGTACTGCTTTGCCAGTCTTCAGGTTCTGAGCATTGGAGTCAGGAATCAGGACTTGGACATTTATCTAACTTGGGCAATTATTTTATTTCCCTCTTAAGGTCAATGATCCATTAGTTGAGTAGTTGATGGTGAAATCAAAAATTACTAATCACCAAACTAATCAATAATGACCATCCTCTGCTTACCAAAAACTGATGGAGAGCGGTAATTTCTTCTGGTAGTTTCTCAATGCAAAACCCTCATGCTACCTCTATTTTACCGCTCAAAAGGTGTTGGGCCCTTCACACCATGTATTACCATCAGGAGAAATTTAAATAAAGATGAACAGTCAAAATGCAATTATTAGTGTAAGCCAATAAAGAGAGTTGTTGATTATTTTAAAGGGTTTTATTTTCTAGTCAAAAAGTTAATTTTTCTCTGACCCTTTATTCATTAGTAAAATATCAATTAGGTTACAGAATTTGGAAAACAGGAAAAATATCAATAATGGAGAACACATTACAGTCTGCATATAAGCATTACATGTAGTTATGAAAATGTGGCGCAAAATTTCAGTCACAATTCTTAAAGAGTTTCTAAGAAAAATAGTCTTGCAAAGCTAATCAATAATTGAATAGTTGGCAAAAAATCTCCCATTAAGAGAAATAAATGCATAAGACAAATAAATCTTTTAGACCTAATTAATTAGTCAAAACATATTAGCATCTAATCCTATCCTGATCCACTGCACTCTCTGTCTGTCTGTGTCTAAAGAGGAAAGCAGCCCGCCCTTCACAGGCCTCAAAGGAATGTGGCATAAAGTGCCAAGATATGACGTGGAAGCAAGAAACCTCCCCCTGACACTCCTCGGACGCAAGCCCGCCCTTTAGCAATCTCCCGAGACGTTTCTCGTACCTAACCCATAGAAGCCAGCTGAGCTGAGAAAAAAGAAGAAGTGGCTCCCATCCAGAGAGGACAGTATTTATACCATAATTATTGGCAGAGTACACAAAGATGTAACATTTTTCAGGAGAACCTTACGTGATTGGTCAGTCATAAAGGCATGAGGTCACACTTCCCTGACTCATTCTAAAAACCTGACTTCACTAGTCCTAACAAAAGAAGCATACATGAATAAATACATTTATAAACATTTGCAACATTTACTAGGAAAAATGTTTCAATCTAATTCATCCTTCTTCC